>NC_045978.1:3384973-3386659 GCF_010909765.2 Amblyraja radiata
GGTTTAAGTCGAAGGTAGACACAAAATGTTGGAGTAACTCAGCGGGTGAGGCAGCATCTCTGGAGGGGGAAAAAAGGATGGGTAGGAAGGAATAGGCGACGTTTCGGGTCGAGACCCTTCGTCAGACTTCAGACCCTTGGGTCTCGACCCGAAACGTCGCCCGTTCCTTCACTCCAGAGATGGTGCCTCACCCGCTGAGTTACTCCAGCATTTTGTGTCTGTCTTCTCTGCACTCTTTCCAACTTAATGACATCCTTCCTATAGCAAGGTGGCCAGACCTGAATGCAATACTCAAAGAGCGGCCTCACCAACTTTTTGTAGAACTGTAACATCAATCTCCCATTCCTTTAAAACTTCATTAAAATCCATTTCCTTGACCATTCTTCACATTGGCGTGATATCTAATGTGCCTCACAGCCTTGGGATTGTTTCAATACTAAAACTGCTGTAGAAATGCAATTTGCTGTTGTCACTGTAGAGGCAGGTGCTGGTTTATGCCGTAGTTAGACACAAAGTGTTTGGAGTAACTCAGCAGGTCAGGCAGCATCTCTGGAGAACATGAATAGGTGACGTTTCGGGATCGTAACACTTATCCAGGCTCAAGAAGAACCGTCCCGACCCGAAACGTCACAATAGACAATAGGTGCAGGAGTAGGCCATTCGGCCCTTCGAGCCAGCACCGCCATTCAATGTGATCATGGCTGATCATCCACAATCAGTACCCCGTTCCTGCCTTCTCCCCATATCCCCTGACTCCGCTATCTTTAGGAGCCCTATCTAGCTCCCTCTTGAAAGTATCCAGAGAACCTGCCTCCACCGCCCTCTGAGGCAGAGAATTCCACAGGCTCACAGCTCTCTGTGTGAAAAAGTGTTTCCTCGTCTCAGTTCTAAATGGCTTACCCCTTATTCTTAAACTGTGGCCCCTGGTTCTGGACTCCCCCAACATCGGGAGCATGTTTCCTGCCCCCAGCGTGTCCAAACCCTTAATAATCTTAGAAGTTTCAATATGATGCCCTCTCAACCTTCTAAACTCCAGAGTGTACAAGCCCAGCCGCTCCATTCTCTCATCTATTCCCTCTCTCCAGAGATGCTACCTGACTCGCTGAGTTACTCCAACACTCTGTGTCTATCTTGCTGTTGTCATCTTTTGATGCTTTATGTAATAGATTAAGGTAAACTGGTTCATACTTAAAATTACTGAAGGGAAGCCCATTGTTTGAATATCTTCAGGATTCACACAATAATAATTTATAATTAAGTCATAAGAATTTCTGATGCATGGCTGCACAAACTGACCTGACCGTTTACAACATCACCTGCATGTGTTTGAATAAATAGTAAACCTACCGAGCATTAACTAAGATATTTGTTGTTGTAGATGAACCAGGATGTTGATGAAAAGAGACTGCGCACTCGATCGAAGGGAATCAGGAGTATGTGTGACTATCTTTTATTTCATTTTGTGATTTTATAACTGCTGCAGGTTGATGCAGTGTTAATTTTGAGGCTGATATATTTTATTGCAAGTTCGTTCAACCATGTCGGTGTATTTTTTAGAAAAACGCAAAGTGCTGGAGTAACTCGGCGGGTCGGGCAGCATCTGTGGAGGCGAGGTTTCTTCAGACTGAATGCAGTTGGGAGGGTGGGGGAGAAAGCTGGAATAGAGGTGGGGGGGGCAGGACACAA
>NC_045978.1:3386859-3396859 GCF_010909765.2 Amblyraja radiata
AGCAGATAGTTCCTCCAGGCATGTTGGCCGATTGAAGAGTCGGGGGTTATGGGGCGAAAGCAGGAGAATAGGGTTGGAAGGGAAAGATAGATCAGCCATGATTGAATGGCGGAGTAGACTTGATGGGCCAAATGGCCGAATTCTGATCCTGGAACTTAAAAAACTTCTAAGGGTTTTTGTTCGACAAAGTGCGTGGGCTTCAGCCACGTTGGTTAACTCTTCCCAAAATCCTCATTACCAAAGGTTAGCACAGTCTCGGAGTGGCCTGAGTTAGCACTGGCCCAGAGCTGCAACAGGTGAAGCAGGGAACTGCAGATGCTGGGTTTGCCAAGGGAAAAACTGAAAAATGCTGGAGTGACTCAACGGGTCAGGAAGTGTCCCTGGAGAACATGTCCTGCAGAGATGCTGCCTGACCCACGGAGTTACTCCAGCGTTCCTGTGTCATTCCATATCGGCAACACGAAGCCATCTCGGTTTGAACAGCGTTCTGAAGTGACGCAGACTCAACCATGTTGCCAAGAAGTGGGTGGACAGTCAGCATATCTGCCAGCTTGCTATTGAGGGAGTGCAGCGTAGGTTCACCAGGTACATTCCCAGGATGGCGGGACTGACACATGATGAAAGAATGGATCGACTGGGCATATATATCCACTGGAATTTAGAAGGATGAGCGGGTTTCTTATAGAAGCATATAAAATTCTCAAGGGATTGGACAGGCTGGATGCAGGAAAAAAATTCCCGTTGTTGGAGGAGTCCAGAACCAGGGGTCACACAGTTTATGAATAAGGGGTCGGCCATTTAGGACTGAGATGAGGAAAAACGTTTTCACCCGAAGAGTTGTGAATCTGTGGCATTCTCTGCCACAGCAGGCAGTGGAGGCCAATTCACTGGATGTTTTCAAGAGTTAGATAGAGCTCTTAGGGCTAATGGAATCAAGGGATGTGGGGAGAAAGCAGGAACGGGATACTGATTGTGGATGATCAGCCATGACCATATTGGATGGCGGTGCTGGCTGGAAGGGCCGAATGGCCTCCTCCTGTACCTGCGTTTCTATGTCGCCACCCTAGAGTTAATATCAAGTCTCCTGAGTGTTCATCATCTATTATCGCTACGAGTAATTTCTTCCCAAGATATCTTCTCCGCTAACGCACAGCAGTCAAAGTTATCCGTTTGTGTGAGCTACGTGGATATGGAACAGCGGCAGTCAATCCCCTTCATGTCCAGTCAGTACTATTCTGGTTGTTTTCACAGCTTATCAGGGTGCCCACGTGCTAAGAAAAGTGGACAGAAATTTACACCCACCAAGGATGATAAGGAGGATCCTGAGATGAAGTAAGTTTTCAACATATTGCTCTCCTCTGCCAGAAGTCAGCCCAGTTGTACCGCACGTCATCACCCCCTCCCCTCCCCCCCCCCCCCCCATCCCACCCCACCCCCCACCACCCCCTCTCCACCCCCCCCCCCCCCCTCCTCCCCATCCCAGACACCGAGAAAATCTCACTTTTCTACGGGCCTGTCCCACTTACGCAAGTTTTTCGGCGACTGCCGGCACCCGCCATAGGTCGTTACAGGTGGCCGAGAATGTTCGACGTGTTGAAAATCCAGCGGTGACCAGAACAAGGTACGACTCACGACCATACAGGCTTCACCCCGCGACATGTCGCCTGTATGGTCGTGAGACGTCTCCTCAGTCACCCAAAGAGTCGTAGCGTCTTTCTGGTCGCCGCTGGATTTTCAACATGTCGGAAATTTTCGAAGACCTATGACGGCTGAAAAAGTGGCGTAAGTTGGACAAGCCCTTGACTTGCACAGTAGTGGAGACTGCTTTGTTTTTTCTGCACTGGCTCGTGCCACTGCTAGCTGCAGAACGAGCAAGGGACAGGAACAACTCAGGCCTCTGTGCCATGGTCAGCAGGGCAAAAAATCTCACCCGAGTTTCTCTTTACAAAAGACAAGGTGTGAAATGAGGTGTCATTAGGTAATGAGGCAGAGGTGACGGAAGGTGCGGTTGGTGAGAGAGAGTTTGGAGATGTTGGGGAGGCGAGGTTAGCGGTGGGGGGAGATGGCAGGGTGGATGCCTGGCCACGCACACTGCTGGCTACAGAGCAGCTCCAAATGGAAGAACAGAGCTAAGTGATCGCTGCCGGACAGAACTTGTGAGGTAAGTCAGGCCAAAAACGTGAAGACATTTGAGAGGAACGTGTGTATAGGACTTAGGTGGTTTGTAGTTGTTGGGGAAGTGTGAAGATGAGGGGACAATATTGTTCAAAGGGGTCTTCTGAAGAAGGGTCTTGGCCCGAAACGTCACCCGTTCCTTCGCTCCAGAGATGTAGCTAGCCTGTCCCGGTGAGTTACTCCAGCATTTTGTGTCTATCTTCGGTTTAAACCAGCATCTGCAGTTCCTTCCTACACATTGTTCAATCTCGCCCTGGTACACTCTGAGGGGGCGTACTTAATTGTGAATGATAATGTTGCTAATGATAATGCTTTCTGACGATATCTCCGTCGATCTCAAGCCTGTAAAGCTGATAAGAGAGTGAAGTGTTTAATTGTCGTATACCAACTACTGAACAATTACATTCTTACTCGCAGCAACATAACTGGCCTATAAACACAATACACATAGATGATATATCATAAACAAAAAATCAATAAACTAGTATCCCCAATTGGTGTAAAAAAAAAAACCACCAAAAGTTCAATCAAAGGACTTTGACCAATAGACAATAGGTGCAGGAGTAGGCATTTGAGCCAGCACCGCCATTCAATGTGATCATGGCTGATCATCCACAATCAGTACCCCGTTCCTGCCTTCTCCCCATATCCCCTGACTCCACTATTTTTAATCGAGCTTTATCTAGCTCTCTCTTGAAAGTATCCAGAGAACCGGCCTCCAGAGAACCTGAGGCAGAGAATTCCACAGACTCACAACTCTGTGTGAGAAAAAGTATTTCCTCGTCTCCATTCTAAATGGCTTACCCCTTATTCTTAAACTGTGTGGCCCCTGGTTCTGGACTCCCCCCCCCCCCCCCCCCCCCCCAACATCAGGAACATGTTTCCTGCCTCTGGACCAATCTAGTACAATCACATACAGTCTCCAGAAGTACATAGTAGAAGTTAGTGTTGTGCAGTGTTCATGATTGTGTACTGAATGTGGATGATCAGCCATGAGCACATTGAATGGTGGTGCTGGTTCGAATGGCCAGCTCCTGCACCTATTGTCTATTGTCTAAGAGTCTGATGGTTGTTGGGAAGAAGCTGCTCCTGAAGCTGGTGGTCACAGTTTTCTCTCATACCTTCTTCCGGCTGGCGGGGGTTGAAATGAGAGCGTGGCCAGGGTGGTGCGGAGCTTGGATGATATTAGCTGCCTTTATGGAGGTCGTGGGGCTCGGTACCCGTGATGGAGCGCGCGGCGTCCACCGCTCTCTGTAATCTCCTTCGCTTCTGGGCGCTCGAGCTGCGAAGCAGGCCGCGCTGCCGCGGGTCTATACGCTCTCTACCGTACACCTCTAGATGTTCAAGAAACATGTTCAAGAAAGTATTTGTCATAAGGTCATAAGTGATAGGAGTAGAATTAGGCCATTCGGCCCATCCAGTCTACTCCGCCATTCAATCACGGCTGATCTATCTCTCCCTCCTAACCCCATTCTCCTGCCTTCTCCTCATAACCTCTGACACCCGCACTAATCAAGAATCTATCTATCTCTGCCTTATAAATATCCACAGATATCCATTAGTCGATGAACTGAATCTCCTCAATTGTCTAAGGAAGTATCAGCGTGACGGGCTGTCTGCGTGACTGCATCAATCTGCTGGCCCCTGGTTATTTTTATCCAGCTGCAGACAATCAGTTGGTTGAATCATAGTAACACAGAATCGTGAAGGCCAAAGTTGAGCTGCTTCTAACCTTCAGTCAGCAGCAGCGGGGCACGTTAGTACAGCATTAAGTGACGAGCACTTTGAACATTGAGAGTTGTAACCCCACCTGTGGTTGGGAAAGGGACTACCTGCGTAACTCGCTCTGTCAGTGCACACCTGTGACTCCGGATTCCACCAAGTGCCTCCTGAAGCCTTGTAGAAACAAGGAACTGCAGATGCTGGTTTACGGGGGGGGGGGAAAGACGCAAAGTGCTGGAGTAACTCAGCTGGGTCAGGCAGCATCTCTGGACCGGTCACGTTCTGGGACGGGACCCTTCCTCAGACTCGCGTTTCAGGTCTAATCTGAAGAAGGGTCCCGACCTGAAACGCCACCTATCCATGTTCTCCAGAGACACTACCTGACCCGGCTGAGTTACTCCAGAACTCTGTGCCTTCTCAGTAATCTAAGACGGACATTTTCCACATTCTCAGAGCGAGATTTAAAATATTTATTTATTTGCGCAAGGAGTTAAGTTCACTAACCCTAACCACCATTACCTCCTGGGTAACTGGAGCCAACTAGAGTTACTTTAACCAGGTAAATTGAAATAGGTGTCACCTTAAAATATAATTTAAAACCTTTACTGGAAAGGAAAATAAACATTGCTAATGCCATTTTGAATCCTGCACTAAACATGACAATTCAGCTCTAGACTCAGAATGAATCCCAGTTAGGATGAAGGCTAAGATAAAGTGAAAACATGGAGGCTAATAAAGGCAAGTGGATTTTCAACGGTAATGATATTGTGGGCCAGATCAAAGTGGCAGCCAACCAGAATAACTTCAACCAGGTGTAACCTTAAATTATGAAGTGATATGGTATACATTTTTTAGTTGTAAAATTTAAATCAAAAAGTGTCAGTCTACATGTGAGACTGGATCTGCAGCCATGGGTACAATAAGACAATAGACAATAGGTGCAGGAGTAGGCCATTCGGCCCTTCGAGCCAGCACCGCCATTCACTGTGATCATGGCTGATCATTCACATTCGGTACCCCGTTCCCGCCTTCTCACCATATCCACTGACTCCGCTATTTTTATGAGCTCTATCTAACTCTATCTTAAGATTAGAGAAATATAACTCTAAGCATAAGAGGGATGATTATCCTACTGCCTGCAAACAGACAATCTAACCCTAAGGAAAAAAAATGTCTTAAATATCAACGTTGCCAATTTAACACAAATCGATTGCGATTTCTGCTTGAAGTGGCTGAAAGAATGAAGATAGATTTAGCAAATGATCGTGGAAACTAGCACGTTCATTGAAGTAAGACAACAAGATCTTAAATGAAAACACAGAGTGCTGGAGTAACTCAGCGGGTCAGGCAGCATCTGTGGAGAACATGGATAGGTGACGTTTCACAGAGTGCTGGAGTAACTCAGCGGGTCAGGCAGCATCTGTGGAGAACATGGATAGGTGACGTTTCACAGAGTGCTGGAGTAACTCAGCGGGTCAGGCAGCATCTGTGGAGAACATGGATAGGTGACGTTTCACAGAGTGCTGGAGTAACTCAGCGGGTGCAGCAGCATCTATGGAGCTAAGGAAATAGGCAACGTTTCGGGCCGAAACCCTTCCGGGTTTCGGCCCGAAACGTTGCCTATTTCCAGAAGGGTTTCGGCCCGAAACGTTGCCTATTTCCTTAGCTCCATAGATGCTGCTGCACCATAACTCAGTGGGTCAGGCAGCATCTGTGGAGAACGTGGGTAGGTGACGTTTCACAGAGTGCTGGAGTAACTCAGCGGGTCAGGCAGCATCTGTGGAGGACATGGATAGGTGACGTTTCGGGCCGGGACCCTTCTTCAGACTGATTGTGGTAAGGTGGTGGGGGGGGGGGGGGGGGGGGGGTGGGGGGGAGAAAGCTGGAAGAGAAGTGGGGGTGAGACAAACCCTGCCAAGCGTTAATGTAAACCCTAACACACGGTTCATCTCCTTTTACAATATAAACTCGTCATAATTAAGTCATCGGCTTTGAACGATAAAAGTAAGAAAAAGAAAATCTTTTCATTTAGAAATAGTAGTGATTGTACATCTAAAAATGGCACTTGGCGATATGACATGTTTCCTGTTGGTTATTATCTACTGAGATGACTGCTACAATGTTGGCACGGCAGCAAAACCTTATGCTGACGACGTCCACAAATCCCGGCTAAAAATACACACTGTTGTTCTATCCGCTAGTATCACATCTCTGCACATTCAGCACCCAGAAAGATGAACTATTTTTCAGTTACTTCCACTCCCAACACCTCAGGCGGTCAGGAACGCTTGGCATGAAATCTATTAGCTCTCATAATGAAAGCTGGCCCCATCAAGAATGTTTCATTGTCGGGGGAAGAAGGGTCTCGACCTGAAATGTCACCCATTCCTTCTCCCCAGAGATGCTGCCTGTCCCGCTGAGTTACTCCAGCCTTTTGTGCCTGTCTTATGCTTTATTGTCATGTGTCCCAGATAGAGCAATGAAATACATACTTGCTGCAGCACAGCAGAATATGTAAATAGAGGACACTGTAACCAATATAATAAGCGAGTGAGATAATAAAACGTTCTGGGTTAGGGTTAAGGTTACGTGCCTGTCCCACTTACGCGACTTTTTCAGCGACTGCCGGCACCCGTCATAGGTCGTTGCAGGTCGCTGAAAAATGTCAACATGTTGAAAATCGAGCGGCGACCAGAAAGACGCTACGACTCTTTAGGCGACTGAGGAGACGACTCACGGCCATACAGGCGACATGTCGCGGGGTGAAGCCTGTATGGTCGTGAGTAGTCGCCCAAAGAGTCGTACCTTGTTCTGGTCGCCGCTGGATTTTCAACATTTTCGCCGACATGCAAACGGAATATGACGGGTGCTGGCAGTCGCCGAAAAAGTCGTGTAAGTGGGACAGGCCCTTTAGGGTTAGGGTGTATATACACATACTCACAAATACACACATATACAGATCATATATATAAACACATACACGCACACATATATGCACAAAGAAAAAAAAACAATTCCTTGTACACTTAGGAAGAGCAGTTTGTAATGTCTAATGTCCTGTTTTGGGATTAGAAAGGTGATTTTTCATCCTCCCTTTCTGTAGCGCGAGAGGAGAGCTGTTGAATAAATATTGCAACAAGATAATGCTCAGTATTATCAACCCGTCAGCAAGTGAAAATCATGTACACCTTCCAAATCTGAGGAAGGACATTATTGCCCTAGAGGGAGTGCAGAGAAGGTTCACCAGACTGATTCCTGGGATGTCAGGACTGTCTTATGAAGAAAGACTGGATAGACTTGGTTTATACTCTCTAGAATTTAGGAGATTGAGAGGGGATCTTATAGAAACTTATAAAATTCTTAAGGGGTTGGACAGGCTAAATGCAGGAAGATTGCTCCCGATGTTGGGGAAGTCCAGGACAAGGGGTCACAGCTTAAGGATAAGGGGGAAATCCTTTAAAACCGAGATGAGAAGAACTTTTTTCACACAGAGAGTGGTGAATCTCTGGAACTCTCTGCCACAGAGGGTAGTCGAGGCCAGTTCATTGGCTATATTTAAGAGGGAGTTAGATGTGGCCTTTGTGGCTAAGGGGATCAGAGGGTATGGAGAGAAGGCAGGTACGGGATACTGAGTTGGATGATCAGCCATGATCATATTGAATGGCGGTGCAGGCTCGAAGGGCCGAATGGCCTACTCCTGCACCTAATTTCTATGTTTCTATGTTTCTAAAGGGCCCGAAGATAGACACAAAGTGCTGGAGTAACTCCACAGGACAGGCAGCATCTCCGGATGGAAGGATTGGGTGACATTTCGGGTCGAGACCCTTCTTCAGACTGAGAGTCAGGGGAGAGGGAGACATAGAGATAAGGACGTCTAAGGTGTGAGAACGAGACATCAAAGGAGATGGAGATCGAAAAATGAGGGATATATGCTTGTTAGCTAGAAGAAGCTGACACCGAAACATACAAAGATAAAATTTAACCGAGGGGACAATCACACTGCTCTGCGAAGGGGGAGGAATGGAGAGAGAGAGAGAGAGAGAGAGAGAGAGAGAGAGAGAGAGAGAGGGAAAGCAAGGGTTAACTGAAGTTGGAGAAGTCAATTTTCATACCGCTGGGGTGTAAGCAAAATATGAGGTGCTGTTCCTCCAATTTACGCTGGGCCTCACTCTGACAGTGGAGGAGGCCCAGGACAGAAAGGTCAGTGTGGGAATGGGAGGGGGGGTTAAAGTGCTGAGCAACCGGGCGATCAGGTAGGTCTAGGAGGTGTTCAGCGAATCACTTGTGTGTTCAGCCAAAGGGCCATGATCCTCTGATGGAACATCCTGGTCAGCTGCCAGAATATCTCCTGCTGAACCATCTGAACGTCAATATCTAATCTTTTAAGAGGTTTTTATTATCAATTATCACAATCAGTAATTTCTTCCCAGATTTCTTCTCGACCTACACATGCATCTTCATTATTGCTTATTTCAATTCACAAAGTAATTGCTTTTCCCAGATGGGGTTGAAAAACTGGAATCCTGTAACATAAAGTTGAAGGCCAAATTATATTCCATAAAATTGTTAACGATCACTAATATTCTAGTGAAGACGATTGATAAATTGATAAATTCCATAATTTTCCTTGTGTGGGGGGGGGGCGCCGGTGCCGACGTTGCACCCCTCACCCCCTCCCCCAGCGTTGGGGGACAAGACCCAACGGGTCCCACTTGGTCTATTCTATAATATTCCTGACGATTACTAATATTCTTGTGATGAGTATTGGTCTTTCATCCAGGATTGTGGAAGGAACACATTCCAGTTTACTCAAGTTGTGTTTGTAGGACGGTTAATATATAGAACATGGAAAAGTACAGCGCAGGTTCAGGCCCTTCGGCCCACAATGTCCGTGCCGAACATGGTGCCAATATAAACCAATCTCATCTGCCTGCCATGATCCAATTCAATCAATCAATCAATCAATCAACCTTTATTGTCATCTTGCAAAGCAACAGTTGTACAGTGCAAAATGAGAAGACGTTTCCCAGGGGATACCGGAGCATCGCACATGAAACTTAAAACATTTCACACATAATAACAGTAAAAACAATCCAGTCCCTGATGAAACAGTATAAATAGTTAAAAGCAGGTAAAACAGCAACATTAAAATACAGTAAAAACAATCATTAAAATGTCCAGGGCAGCTGATTTGAGTGGCCAGTGCCAGAGTTATTAAAATGTCAGTGCAAAGCTGCAGAATCAGGTGACTGTGAGTACAGAGTGACTGTTTAGCAGCCTCACAGACTGTGGCAGGAAGCTGTTTAGCAGACTGGAAGTCCGGGCTTTGATGCTACAGTATCTCTTGCCTGACGGCAGGAGATCCAGGTGTGTGTGTGGAGGGGGTGCAGTTTGTCCTTAGCTATTCTCAGAGCTTTTTTCAGACAGCGGCTCTGGAACAGTTCCTCCACTCCCTGCATATCCAATTGCATTATTACATATTGTATTTATGTTCCTTTCATCAACAATCTCTGCGTTGTACATGGAATGAAGGAAGGGATTTAAACCTCCGACAAACGTTTGCACTGGTTCCATGTTATCCCACTTTCTCATCCTCTCCCTACACACTAGGGGGGCAATTTTACAGAGGGCAAGGTAGCCTGCAAACCCGCACGTCTTTGGGATGTGGGAGGAAACCAGAGCGCCCGGGGGAAACCCACGCCATCACAGGGGAGAACGCGCAAACTCCACACAGACAGCATTCGTAGTCAGGATGGAAGCTGGGTCTCTTGCGCCGCGAGGCAGCAACTCTACCCGCTGCGCCACCGTGCCGCAAGTGACCTGAACACTATGCCCACCCTTCATAATACTTGTTAGTGACGGCGTCGGATGCTTATTTACGAAACCTGGCGCCGTCTCAGACGAAGGCAGAAAAATGTCCTTAATTATTATGAAGTCGAACATCTCTGAAGCAGAAAAGGTGGCTGCGTGCATCTGTGCATGCCGCATTCCTGCTCTCAAAGTGCCTGCCATGCAATCAAATTTGTCCACCAACAAATTCTCATCAAATCAATCCCTCGCAGAAAGACCTGTTCTAATAGTTAAGGTGAAATGGCTCCATAAT